>NW_016690457.1:148656-182601 GCF_001604755.1 Lepidothrix coronata
GGCGGGCACATCTCCCCTCCACACCCCCTTTGGCGGGCACATCTCCCCTCCACACCCCCTTTGGCGGGCACATCTCCCCTCCACACCCCCTTTGGGGGGCACATCTGCTCCCTCCAACCCTCTTTGGGGAGACACATGCCCTCCCCAATCCCATTTGGGGGGCACACCTCCTCCTCACACCCCTTTGTGGGGGCACACCTTCTCCATACCCTCTGTTTGGAGGAGGGTCACACCTCCTCCCCACAACCCTTTTGGGGGGGCAGATCTCCTGAAGCCCATTTGGCTGGGGGCACGCCTCCTGCCCACCCCCCATTTTTTGGGGACATTTCTCCACTCACCCCTTCGGGGGTTGCACCTCCTCCCCATCCCTCATTTGAGGGGCACGGCTCCTCCTCACTCCCCATTTTGGGGTCACATCTCCTCCCCATACCCTGTTTTGGGGGTCACACCTCCTCCCCACCCCCTTTTGGGGAGCTCTCAGCCCTGTCCCCTCCATGGGCGGCCGCCGCAGCCTTGCCCGCGGCGGGGGGTGGCAGCAGCAATTCCCGCAAATTCCTACCCGGGATTATTGACAGCGAGAGAGGTGCCGGCCATGCGACCCCCCCGGAGCTGCGCCGGGAAGGGTTAATACCACCGGGAAGGGTTGATGCCACCGGGATTGCTCCAGGATGGATGCTGGAAGTTTACCTGAGGTGATGTGGATGTGGAGCCTTTTGTGTGCGCGGGAGCGGGTAACAGGTACCTCCTGGGCTGAGGTTCGGGAATGAGCCCCGCTATCCCGAATAATCACCCGGAGGAGCGGGAACGGGAGCCGCTCGATGGCTTTCAGGCAATTAGCACATCAAACAAAAACCGGAGCAGCCTTCAGAATGTTTATTGAGAAGTTGAAAGCAGGCTCCTTTGTATTATTACAAATTGTTTGAATAGGATCCTGATTTCCCTTTGTTGGGAGACACGCTTGGAAATAAAAAGGAAAAACCCCCTCCATTTTCAGCGGAGCAACTTTGGATGTTGGTTATGTTGGGAGATCTTATTTTCAAATGTGTTTCAACTTCTGGCTTAATTCTCAGCGATTGTTAATTGGAGCGGGGTGTGAGGAGTGCAGCAAGTACAACTCGCGCTCTCAGTTAAACAGTTCTCCTTTATGTTTAATTTCTGTCTCTTCCACACAGCCCCATATGGTTCTCAGCTACAGTTTCTCAGCCGTTTTGACTCGGAAAGGCAGATTTTGTAGCCTGACAGTCATTTGCACTTCTCAGGAGAGGGGTAGTAACTGGCAACAGTAGCAGGATTTAAAGGGTAATTATGGAATCGATAAGGTGAGGCTGCCGCACGGGCTGGCTCAGGGGATGTGAACGCTGTGGGAAGCATCCCAGATAAAGCAGGCCTGCAGGCACACTCCAGTGGGAGCTTAGGATTTGGGCAGGCTGTCTCCACATAATGCTTTCCCAGGATTGCTGTGCTCCGGGTGAAGCACACCTTGCCTTTCTTCTGAGTCCTTAATGCGACATGAAAGAACAGCTGGCCTTGCTCCTTCAGGAGTGAGATGGAGCCGGTGTAGAAAAAATGGGAACTTGCAAAGGAAGGTATCCCAAAAAAATGCTGTAGTGAAGGAATTAATTAGATGAGTTTGTCCCCAAGCCTTAGAACGGATGTGTCGGATCGAGCTGAAGGTATTTTGCTGTGAGGATATAAACTGCCTGAACAAGTGTGTTAAGGCTTATGGTTGAAATTGGAACTGGACTGCAATTTGGGAGGTCAGGCTTTGACGCCTGGTGCTCTGCAGACCTCCTGTGAGAGCTTTTTACAGGGACAAGAACGCCGAGGTGGGGTGACTTGTGCTTTTTCAGCACCGTGCTCTGAAAAAAAAAAGTCAGGTTGGAGATGCAAAATATTTTTTGAGCATTAATTGTGATCACATTCCTTGCTGCAGTTCATCCGTGGGAAAATAAGGATGATGCTTTCCCTAAACATTTGTCTAGAGCTCAGGAAGCTTTCTCTTTCCATGTTCATTGTCTAACATCATGCCTTTGGTTTGGCTCTGGGTCAACATGTAATATAGGTAATGACAAATAATGTTGCCTCTCCCGGTGGTAATTGGGACCTGCTAGGAAGAACAAGACACATTTGCAAGCCTGAAGTGAAGGATAGGGCAGGGACTAAAAACTGCCCTTTTTTCTATGAACCTCCTGGTGCTGAAGCTGGATTTTGATAGGATTAGTTTGGAATCAGTGTGTTGCTGCTCTGGTTTGTGTAACAAATATGCACAAAAGTTGGATACCTTGGGTGTTATTCTCTGTCTCTACAAATCTGGCCCTAACATTTCCTTGATTTATCTTGTGTCTGAATCCCTCTCCTCCGTTACATCTGTTTTATTCATTCCCTTTCGCCTGTCTGAAGTCTGCAATAATATGTGGGCCTTCACCATTAATTTCATCTGGCTTTTAAGACGTTTTAATGGGATTTTTGTGCTTTCAGTAAGGCACAGAATACACCTTCTCTGTTAGTGATTGGAGTAGGATTCAGGAGTGCAAATCAGAATTAGGTCAGTTTAGTGTTGGACATAGCGCAGGCAGAGATGATAACTTGATCTTGGAAAGTGTGTTAATAAAATATATTTAGAATACAGGAAGCATCAGAGTTTTATTCTAAACCACCGATTCATGATGTGATTTTTCCTGTTTCAAAATTAGTTTTCTGTCAGTACTGTGAATCCTGGAAGCTGTGAACATCAAGTTCTGTCTCTGACACTTTCTAGAAATAAAGACTCCGCAATTAGGACTTTGCTGACAATTTAACTGATAAGTGAGGCAGAGAAACCGATCCCAGTTCTAAAGCTGCTCTAGTATTAGGGGGAAATAGGTATGAAATGGTGCTGGGAGGTATTTTTATGATGCCTTTTCTGCTGGCAACACTGGTTGTCAGTCTGGGGCTGATCTGTCCGTGGATCTGTTATGTTCCCCCCTGGCAGACCCAGGCTCTGCTGTCGGGGGGCTCATCGTTCTGTAACCTATAAACTGCATCATTTTGCTTGTGGTCCTAAAATGCTAAAACCTTTGTCCTAAAACAGTGCACAGTGCAAGTCAAACTGGAGCTGGGGCACCGAGCCCAACTGAGGAAGAAGCCCACCACGGAGGGGTTCACCCATGACTGGATGGTGTTTGTCCGTGGCCCCGAGCAGTGTGACATCCAGCATTTTGTGGAACGCGTGGTCTTTCGGCTGCATGAGAGCTTCCCAAAGCCCAAGCGAGGTGAGTGGGTGCTTGAAGGTGTATTATTAGGTGTTCTCTCTATGAAATAGCATTTTGCAAGTTAAGGTTGTCTTGGGCTGTCACTTTTCTTTAAAATAGCTCCTTAAAGGGGAGCGAAATGTCCATTGTGTGCGCTCTGCTTTAACCTTTCTTGACTGTGTTTGAGGAAGGTCAGGGAGAATGGGACCTTTCTTCTGGTGAAAGGGCAGGAGGTGAGGTGCTTTCTCCTCTTGTTTAAGCATTAGCACTTGCAGGTTCTCAACACACAAGTGACAGCAGAAGATAATTCACGTTATGGAATGGAAAGGTGGGTTTGATTTGTTGGAATTCGCCAGCAAAAGCTGGAAGCACATGATCAGTGAGAGATGCTCAACACTGGGCTTTTATATGTACTGGGGTGTGCAGAGTTCTGCATTGGTCATGGATTCTTGCAATTCCTAACCTCGGGTGCCAGTTCAGGTAGATTAACCCAGCAGAAATCAGTGATGCCACAGGGTGATGGTCTCTTTGCCACTGGCTGTGTGATCAGTGTGGTTGGACAGAGTATACACATTGCAGTGTTATTTTCTGTCTTTGCTTTGTGACTGTGTAGAAAAAATGCTGGCACCGGGCAGCGGGAATTCATGAGGCTGAGGTGGAGGAATAGGAATTGCCCTTTTAGGGGGCAGCACAGAGTTACATCTGTAACATGTAACGTGTGTAACTATAGCTGCAGTGTTACCGTCTTAAGAAATATAAGCTGCCTGTGAGTGTTGCTGTGAAGTACTTTGTAATGTGCATTCTTAGAAATATTCTTTTAAACGAAGTACACTCAGAATGTCTTAGGACAACCTATGACATGGGTTATTTGTAAGAGTCCACAGTGGAAAGTAACTCAAAGGCGCTCAGCTCACAAGAGTGTGAATATGGAATGTGTGTTAATAATGTCTCCTTCAAATTGATGTAGTAAAACTGATGTATGATAAGCAAGTGCAGGACTGAGCTGAAAGCTAATTTATAGAATAAAAGTTGTAATCTGCTGGGTTACAGTTCTGTCATCTGGTGTAATTTAATTTATTACAAACAACTGTGTTGCAGTAGTACATAGAATCATGGTGTGGTTTGGGTTGGAATGGACCTTAAATACCACTTTGTTCCATGCCCTGCCATGGGCAGGGACACCTCCCACTAGCCCAGATTGCTCCAGGCCCTGTCCAACCTGGCCTTGGACACTTCCAGGGATGGGGCAGCCACAGCTTCTCCGGGCAACCTGTGCCAGGACCTCCCCACCCTGACAGGGAAGAACATCTTCCCAAATATCCCATCTAACCCTGCCCTCTGGCAGAGTGAAACCATGGCCTTTGCTCAGTCAGTTGCTTTATCATCTACATTCACAGAGATATTTTTCCCTAATCCCTGGGTTTTTAATGCTTCCTTGAGCTCCATTCTAAGCCCAGCATGCCTTTGACCAAGGTGTGTTTGGGTTTTACATAAATACTGTGGCATTATGCATCCTATTCCTAGGTTTGTTTGAAGGGTTCCTTCAGCTGATTCTGTCTCACTTGGAGCAGATCCTGGTGCTGAAGGTGGGCTCGTGCTGCTGGCAGATTGCTCCTGGAATCATTGGAATTTGTCAGAATAGAGCAGCAGAGGAACAAAGGCTGCTTGGCAGATAGGCTTGAGATTCCCGCTGCCATATTGGCACCGCTCTTTGATTTTGGGTTTTTCCCTCTAAATGACAGGGTTCTTATATAAAATTCAAGTTAAAGCAAGTCTAGAGGTTTTTATTATTTTTAGCTATGCCTTTTTTTCACAGTTGAATTTTGAGTGCTGTTTTTCAGCACCTTAATGATGGTAGAAGTGTTTATAGAGCTGGAGTAACGTATCTACATTAAAGGAAAATAATTTGTGTGCTTTTAGGTTTGATGTACTGTTTCCTAATCATATTAATTGCTCGGAATTCTTATGAGAAACTCCAAAGATTTGCACTGAATTCCTCTAATTACTTAATTGACTTTATTTACATATATTGTAGTGCATAAATTATACGCGAGTGCATCCGGTTCCTGGGAGGGAGAACATCTCTGTGGGTCTCATGTTTCTTCTGGCAGCTGTTGTGTGTTTCTACATCACGACCAAAGAAATGATCCTGGAATCCTTAGAGTTGGATATCCCTATCCTGAAATGCAATGGTGGATAATAGGAAGGATTCAGGAGCATGAAGCTACACCAGGTAGCGGGATAGGGGCAACTGAGGCAGGAAACACACAGATTAATTTCTCTGAAGCAATTAACTTTTCTAATTGCTGTGCTGCAGAAAGCAGCTCTGACCTTAGCAACAAACTGGTTCACCTTCCTCCTTGTGTTTCCTTGTGTGTGGAATAAATAGCAGTGCTCACCTGCCCTTTGGGTTTGTGAACCTTTGGGGGAAGCAGCCTCTTACCTCATTATGAGAGTTGAGGATTTCAGGGGAGTGTTTCAAGTTAAAAATAATCATCTTGCTTGCATGTTGTAGTGCTTTGATTAATAAATGTGGACATCAAAGTCAATTTTACCTTTCTCTGCTGTTGTACCTTTTGGGTCCTGGCCTTTTCTTGCCAGACAGCTTGAACTGGCAGTTTGCATTGTTGTGGAACAGCCCAGAAATGTAATTGTATCTCGCTGCAAAAGGGGGTAAGAATCTCACAGAGCCTCTGGCCTGGAGTGTTTTATGTTTCCTTTCCTTGGGAGGAGCTAAGAACAGATTTTCATGTTCCCAACTAAGCCTGTGGCCACCATCTTATTCTGTGTGGTTTTCTCCACAAAGGTCAGTGTTTTAACTGTGTCCTGAGTTCTCAGGGGCCCGTTTCTCCTCTTGCAACTCCTTTTTGGCTCAGATGAAGTTGTGCTGAATTCCAAGTTCACGTTTATTTGTTCTCTTTCAGTGTGCAAGGAGCCCCCCTACAAGGTGGAGGAGTCTGGCTACGCTGGCTTCATTATGCCCATTGAAGTGCACTTCAAAAATAAGGTAGAAATCTGATTTCTGGTCTTCTAATTGTTTTGAGCTGTGCCAGAGCCTGAAACTGCCTGACAGAAAGACTCTAAATTATGTGACTGTTTTATGTGTGTGTTTTTTATTAGTCTAATAAATAGAATTTAACTGGGAGTTGGAAGCTCCTGCCAGACTTCAAAAAAAAGCTTTTGGCAAAAATGAAATTGCATAGAAAGGTGATATCGGGACAGTGGATGGTCCTAGAGATTCTGAGCGGAGATTGTACCGCTTGTAGCTCCTTTAACTTGGAGACTATTAAAGCATTTTAAAATATTTTATGCACATATGGAAGTAAATAAACATAAACCGCTGATTTTGTAAACATTTGTAAGCACTGTGTTGTCCATAAATGAAAAAAATCCACTTTTTAATTTGCGATCTCATTAAATTAACTGTATAGGTATGAAATTTGTAGACACACATTTGCATGTCTAGGACAAGTATTCAGACCTGTGTTAAAGATATCCTGATTCACTGCTCTTCCAAAAAGAAAACACTAAATATTTGAAGTCTTAAGATGCATTGCCAACAAGCATATGAAAGTTAAAGTTTGGGATTTATTGCTTGCTTTTAGTCTTACCACAGAGGTCACGTGCTGCAGGACTTGGAGAAGGTTATGAAAACAGGGAATTGGGCTCTTGTGTTCATATTACCTCAGTTTCAGTCAAATTATTTTGTTAAATAGAAATAGTGAAGCTTTCTGGGTTTGATTACTGCTTAAATAATAAAATAAAAAAATAATGTTTTTCTTATTATCCCTAAGAGGGAACCTAGATAAAACAAACTAAAAATGTGACCATTGAGCCACATCACTGTAATCTCTGCTCTCACTCCCCCCCTCATATATATATATATTTGCGTATGTATAAAATATATATATAATTAATTCTCTTTAGCTTCCCATCATTTTTTCCATGTACCTCCCACAAAAATCTCTCTGTCATTTCCTTCTCACCCCAGTCCAGCACAGGACACTCTCCTGGCAGTGTCATTTTGTGAATAATTAGCATTTTAGTTTGGTTTTTTTGCCCCTGCGGCATTGCCCTGACCCCACTTTGAGTCGGAGTAATGAGCCAGATAATGGGACTGAACCACGAGAAGACAAGCTGGTCTCCTAAACCTGGGAATGTTTTGCCCACAAGTTATTTTTTGGGTGAGTAGGGGAAGCCAAAAGGCTGTGAAAAGAAGTGGCAGTCAGAGGGTGGGGGTGAAAGTTGTTGATAAAAGCAGCTTTTTTGGCAAACGCTGAAAACTATGACTTGAGTGCAACAAAAACCCCGCAAAAGCTTAAAAGTAGTTCGAATTTTGGTGGCTTTTTTGAGGTTTTAGGTGGGAGTCAGAAAACTCTTGAATGTTCTCATAAGTCAGGTTCAAAATCCTTTACATTCCTGACCAAAAAATGTGAACTTCTCCATGTTGATTCCTTGTAAGTGGAACCTCTAAAGGCTGTGAGGAGTGAACTGTGTTTTAGTTCTAGTCTTTTTATTTTCCCTTCCTTTCTTCACCCAGTCTTTCCTCACACTTTTTGCTGCAGGTTTGTCTTTCACAAACCCTCTGATCTCTCATTTCTGTGTTGGATTTTTGTGGGTGCTCTTGTTTGCATTGACTGCCATCTGCATTCCTGTTTTCTTTTTTTCTCTGTTCTTTATATCCCTGTGTTGCTGGTGGAATATGGAACTGGCAGCTTTTCTGCCTAGAACTTGGTTTCCCACCCACCAGGGTCATCCCTTCTCATTGTTCCTCCACACACGTGACTGCAGAGTTGTTCCCCTGCTCTGAGCATAGGGGTGGCTTTTATAAATAAGGGAAATAGGTGGGCTCTGTTCTCCCTGGAAACAATGGAAGAAGCAGTTAATTTAATTTGTTGCTGACATTTTGGTCTTAAGAAACATGGCAAATAAATAGGACAACAGGTTTTAGTTGCACACTTGTTTCAAAATCTACAGATGTTCGAAATATTCATCCTTGCCTTATTTTTTAGATCCATGTGTTATGGGGAAGTTCTTTTCCATTTTTAAGCTGATGGACAAGTTGCTAATTAAGGAGTTTCAGGCAGCATTAAATTGGGGCAAACTCTGGTTGAGGGAACAGGTTCCATTTTCCAGCACATGGTTGGAACAGAGACATCTTCTCAGATTCAGCCATGAAGTTAAGACTGCTGGAAGCTCAGAAGCTGCTGCTGATGTGGTGATGAGTGACAGGACCCGAGGGAACAACTGGAGCTGTGCCAGGGGGGTTGGGATGGATCTCAGGGAAAGGTTCTTCCCCCAGAGGGTGCTGGGGCACTGCCCAGGCTCCCCAGGGCAGTGGGTACGGCCCCAAGGCTGCCAGAGCTCCAGGAGCGTTTGGACAACGCTCTGAGGGACAGGGTGGGATTGTTGGAGTGTCTGTGCAGGGACAGGAGCTGGACTGATGATCCCTGTGGGTCCCTTCCAGCTCAGAATATTTCAGGATTCTATATGAGGAATTGGGCTCCTGTATCCACCATTGCCCACTTGGAATTTTAAGAGCTATGATTATTTTCAGTAAGTGGAGCTGAAGGAAATGTATCTTCTGCAAAGATAAAAAAGCAAAGACTGGGATATAGCAGAAATTTACAAGATAGGGAAAGAGGATGAGGAGTGGCAAAGGCTTAGGATGCAGCCTGTATTCTCCTGAATTAAAGAACGTAGTGTTAAAGCACCAAATAAATCAAAGTCTTCATCACTTCAAGACCACGTGTTCACTCTGATCTGTGTAAACCTGTTGACACTGGTGGGGATCAGCTGGTGTGTGTGGAGCAGATATTGTTCTGAATTGATTACAGCATTTGGGGCTCATCCTTGAGTAACTCCCTTCAAATAGATGTTAGGGATTGATCCTGGGATTGGGGAGAAAAGGCTGTTTGGAGGTGGGTGGATGTTGTGGCCATATGCTCCCACATTCTGACACATTTTTGTTGATGTGTGTCCTGGGTTGAAACCAGAGTTACAGAGGCTTTGGAATTTGTTTATCGATGCATGTTTAGCTTTGTAAAGGTGAGAAGAGAAAGGATTTAAAGAAGGAGTGAACTAATCTGTGGATGTTGATCTTTGTCCTGGTTGGCTGAAATGGTTTTTTTTCCCCACAGTTTAAGCCTCCTTTCTTACCCATTTCCTTTCCCTGTGCTGATTTGTTACTGGAATGGTAAATCCTGCAGGAACACTGACCTATGCTTTGTGAAGAAACAGTTTTAAGAATGGTTTTAATGAGCTTCGTCAGGGATTTTTTTAAGCAACTTGGCATAAAATTACCCATTAACTCTTTGTGTTGGAGTACCCTCTTATTGTTGTTGTGTGTTTGGAGCAGCAGAGTCGGTTCTCTTGGCCCCCCTGAAGCTTTTGGTGCCTTTCTGTCAGACAGGCAAGTGTCAACAGAGTGTAAAAAAGGTGTAAGAGTCTGTTTTTATCCTCCACAAGGGTTGTTGGGTTGTTGTGTTTGTCCTTCCTGTGCTGCACTTCAGTGCCTCCCTAAGTAGGTGCTTTCTCAGCCTTGGCATTTGTATCACAGATTATAAATTGTGAATATTGCTGTGAGCCTGGGCAGTCTGTGGGTCTGAGTGGACTGTGTGGCCACAGGACTCATTTAATACCGGTCGAGCCTCTGCTGCTGTAACTGATCCTGAAAAACAAATGGCAGGGGCTCAGCAGGTTGATTGATAAAGCTTTTGAAAGCAGAGTTGACTAATGACAGCAGATCATTTGGACTGGAAATGTTAGTGTGCTATTTTTGTGGTGAAATCCTTTGTGTTTCTGTAACGAGGGCTGCTGTTAGTGGCTTCTGCTGCTCGAATCGATACAAACCGGGTACAACAAATGCATTGCTGTTTTTCTCCTGCTCTTCCCCTTCCCTCTCCCCCTCAGTTTCAACAGTCTGGAGGCTTTTTTTCATTGTTGTCTCTAAATAAATCTCTTACAGTGGTACATGTTGTGATCTGGAGGCTGTGATACAGGTCTGACTTTGGTATTCATCCCCTGTGACATTTTTTGCATCCCAATCAAATTAGATCAATCCCCCTCAACAGAGCTAAAGGTCTAGTGTATTTTCATGTTACTCTGATACAAGACAGATGATATTAATGCAACATGGATAAGATGCTGTATTAAAGTCTCTTTAAAGATGCTACCTCCCAATTTTAGTGCTGGAGATAAAAGCCTTTCCAGGATTTACATAATGGATACACGGAACTTGGGCTTTTCCTATTAGTGAGGAGGAGATAAGCAGAGAAAGCGAAGAAATCCATTTGATTTTTTTCCAGTGAGGTTCAAGAGAAAAACATGCGTATTTTACCCCTTTTGCAACATTTATAGGTGTGATACAGAAAACAAACAGAGAAATATTGGAGAAGGGAAAAATCGTTTGTGTCTCACGGTGGGAACTCAGTGGAGACTTTGTAGGTGGGCTGCACATATGGCAGGGGAGTGAAACAAGATCAGCTACAACTGGTGTCAGGACTGTGCCATCAGGAAGGGATTGGCCTGGGAAATGCTCCCAAGGAAGGTTGTGGCAAGAATTGGCCTGGGAAATGCTCCCAAGGAAGGTTGGAGAGCCTGTGTTTGCACGAGACGTTTGATTTTACACGAATTACTGTTCTTGGGGCAGGGTCTGCACAGGTTTGAGGAAAGGAGGAGTAGCTTTAACCTGTTGGTGTTGACTCAGTGTTGCTGAAAGTTGTGGACAGAGGAGTAAAACTTGTCATTTGTCTGGCCTTTAAGGGAAGCATTTGTTGCTCACATTTTTTAGGTCTATTCTGCATTCCCCACCAAACCTGCAGCACTTCTGTGCTGCTGCTAAGGAGCGAAGCTTTTTTTTTTTTTTAGCTTCTCCTGTCAGAAATTAATACGTGTTATCAGTTTATCCATTCTTTTATCTAAGCAGGGCTTTCCTGGCCAACCCCCCCCTGGGCTGTGTGTGTTTCAGTAGCCATTCAGTGTAGGGCTTCCATATGCTGAAAATGTGTGTGTGTGTGTGTGTGTGTGTGTGTATAAATAAGACGTGTATTAAAAAGATATAAAAATTATATATAAAATATATAAATATAATATATATAACATACATGGAGATGTATAAAATATATAAATAGATGATTATATAAAAAGATATATAAATTTGTAGTGCCTGGCAAAGATGAGTTTGCAAACACAGTAGCTTTACCGGCCATGCAGCATCATATCATCTATTTGTAAGAGTTAGGAGATTATTAAATGCTTGTCTTGGACCAGTGAGTACAAAAATATATCAGGAACACCTAATTTTCAAGCGGACAATTATTTCTGATGCGGGGAGAGTCCAAAATGCTGTTCCCTGTTGTTTCACTGAAGAATCACAGAAACGATAAAGGTGGTTGGTTCATGGTCTCCTGAGTGGAACACAAGGCCACTTGCTTCAAAAACTGAATCTTGGGCTATTCACTTTTAAATGTCCTCAGTTGGAAGCGGGTGGAAGACCAGTCAGACGGGTTGTACGAGCCTGGGAAGGGGGTTTCATTTATACAGACGTTCCGGATAAATGACTCTGTCAGGCTGGATCTATGGCAAAAGGGAAGTGGTGTTAGATGTTATAGTTATTGAATAACCATGAGCCTGCTTCCTTGGTGTGCTAGATTTTTTTTGTAGATAATTTTGTTTTATGGCTTTCTAAAAGTGATTTATGAGCTTTATGCGCACGCTACCAGTGAAATCCTTTTGATTTGTGTTAAGTGGCAAAGGGCACACCCTGCCTTAAAAACAAGACAAGGAAATTTTAACAAAAGACTTTGAAAAATTCCTCCTCTTTACGAAGAAAAGTGCCAAAAGAACTTTAACCCATTACTTGAGAACTCAAAGGGAAAATAAAGCAGCTTCAGTGCTCGTAACAGCACAGTGGCGGTCGGTGCAGACAGGAAGCAGTAAAAATAAAACCTAATGTACCCTGCTTGGGAGATTGGAGGTGGAATAGGGGGATTCATGGGATGAAGGGAAGTTTACAGCAGCTGCAAATAAAAGCTTGGCCCTGGCTTTGTGATCCACACTCGTAGTTTACTTCTCTGGCATCCTGAGATTTAAGGGGCAGATGCAAAGTGAGGTTCTGAGGTACCTTGCTGAGAGATCCCCCCTCCCTGTACCAGCTTAACCATTTCATATCCAAATTGACTATTGGATTTTAAATCTGAATAGCTGATATCTACCAGTTAGAAATGGATGTGATGCATCCTTTCTAAAGCTCTTCTTGGGAGTAAGGCCCTTCAGGGAGCAACAAAATATCCAGAGAAAGTAAGGCTCTCCCCTGTTCAGTTTTACTGGTTGATGTCAAGGGTTGAATATCAGAGGGTGGAATCATCTAAGAGTAAAGCCTGGCTTGTGTGCGTAGTTGCTGCTCAAGCAGGAGTAGGTAAAGTGATGCTGTAGGACTGTCTGAACCAAAGTTTGTAGGGTGAGAAAGCACCTACACCAGGCTGCAGCCCCAAGCAGCAGGATTTGTGGATCCCAACATAGTATTTAGAAAGGCTTTGAAGTGTGGCACTGTGGATTCAAGCCTGGCTTTCCATTCGAAGTTAGAAGATGGGTAGGTCCAGGTCAATTGAGAGAGATTTCCCTTGGTCTTCCGCCCCCCTTCCCCCTTTGATGGTTGTTTGGAGGGAAGAACCTTTTAGGGGGGACCGGATGGATTAAGCTTTGGAGTGGCTTGAGCTGTAATCATTAGCTGGGCGGTGAGGGCAGTAAAGGAAAGAATGTTTATTTGCAGCTTTTTGCTTTGAGACTTTTGTGGTGGTTCTTTTAGGAGTGCTGTAATCTCAACTATTCACTTGGGGGGGGGTTTGGGGGGCTCCTCATGGCCTGGGGGATACAAAGGGGATTTTAATGATCAGGACACTTGGCTGGGGCTCCTTCCCAGGGCAGGAGTTGGAGAAAAATCACATTGAAAAACCGCCTTAATTTTACAAAAATTCAACAGAGACACAATAAATATTTGGGAGCTTCTGTCCTCGTGAATCTATACAAGAAATGGGATACCTAAGGTGAGAGGGAGAGGAATCTACTGCCTCTGCCCTGCTCAGAAAGCAAACAAATGCCAAAGCAGAGCTGGTAATGGGGTGGCAAAACAGCTTTTGACCAAAGCCTGCCTTTGCTAATATATTCAAGATCTATTTACTCTCTTGTAAACCAGGAAAAGCATTTTAGAAACCATTATTAGGCTACATTTGGGTTTCTATTCATCCTTCATTTCAGTTTATTAGACTTTGAGAGACCCTGTGCAGCTGCTGTTTGAACTGCAGTGAGCACACACGCAGAGCTCGCTAATGATTCTGTTAATGAGGATGGTCATGGAAGGGAGGGAAACGACAGGGCAGTGGATTTTGCAAGGGTTTTTTCTTTTTCTTCCCATTTATCTGTTTTAGTGGCCACTGAACCCTTTGGGGAGACACTGAGCCCTTTTGGGAGGGCGTGGGTTCTTCAAGACTGTCCCAAGAGAAGCTCTGAAGACCTTGGTGTTGGTAGCACGTTAATCTGAGACTCGATACCTCTTTGGGGGTTAGGACTAACCTTGACTCCCAGATAAGCTCAGGGCGCTGATTTTGGTGTAAATCAGGTGTAGTTACCACCCTTTGTATTATGAGAGGTGTAGTTTGTCCAAGAAATGGCCTCTGCAGCAGGAGCAAACAGCAGGAATCGGGGTGGTCCGAAGCCGTTTGACGCTCTAACCTATTTTCAGCAAATCTAATGGAGCTCGGGCCGGGAGCCTGTGGCGTCTGTTCCCATCCAACAATGCAACTGCACCAGGAAATCGAGCTGCTGGATATGAATTCTGGAAAAGGCTGCTGTGCAGCTGCTTGATGTTGCGCAGTGAATGAGGCATGTGGGAAGCATTCATGGAAACACAGAGGGTACTGCTGGGCTCACCGGGCTTTGCAGGAGAGTCTCTCTTGCCACATTTACTTTCCAAGCTGGAATACAAGAGAACACCAGGCAGTGTCCTGTGGGTATTTGTAACACACAAGCAGCCTGCAATATTTACAGTTTCGGGGGGGGGGTGGGTGAAAAAAAAGGAGGAGGTTTGTTCCATTCTGTGCTGCAGATGCAGCAGGTGGAACAGAAGCAGTGAGGCGCAGATGATCCCCAACGTGCATACAAAAACTCGGGATTGCTTGGGTGAAAGTGCCCTTGGAAAAGTTCAAAAGCCTGGGATATCTTCCCATTCAGCCTCTGCAGTGTGCATATTGAAAAGGATTTTGCAAACCAAGTCATCCTTTTCCCTGTTGTGTTTAATCTTTTCTTGGTACCCACAGAGATCCCAGGAGTTCAGAAGTTGTTCCTTCTCTAAAAAAAAGGATTATGCTTTTCTTAATATTGATACTTAAAAGTTGCTTCCCAAAGGAGATAGGATCTGAATTTTGAGGAAAACAGAATAGTGGGTAGACCTTGTGAATCTGCTTTTCTGGGAAGGCTTGAACAGCTTTAAATAGACAATTTTTACTCAAAATTCATGCCTGTGTGTTACTTTTGCAGTGGGAAGCTTCATGCCTCGGTTCCTGCTGAATACTGTTAACTTCAGGCACAAATAGTTTCATTTCCAGCTCTCTGATCTCATGATGAAAAACTCCATGTATACAACACTTAGTGGTTTATTTGGGATTTTCAGGAGTGACTGTTTGGATCCTCAGCCTTACTCTGCTTGCCAAACTCCTTCCGGTCTCCCAAAGTCTTTCTTGTTTTTAGGAGGAACCGAAAAAGGTTTGTTTCACATATGACCTGTTCCTAAATTTGGAGGGAAACCCACCTGTGAACCATCTTCGTTGTGAGAAACTGACTTTCAACAACCCCACCAAGGAATTCAGGCGCAAACTCATTAGGGCTGGAGGGGTAAGTGCCAGAGGGATTTGGGATCCTAAGAGGTGCTAAACTGTGGAGTGAGCTTGTTTTGCTCTGAGGTTTCTTTTTCAGGCTTCAAGCAGTTTTCTGTGTTCATCTAAAGGATGACCCAGCCAGCTTTCACTCCTGGTTATACAATTGCAGCACTTGAAGCAGAACAAACCCTTTGCTGGTGTGGTTGGTGACTCTTCATTTTTCTATTTAAATGTGACCATTAATATCAAAGCACTTAAAACCCCTCTGGAAATAGAGATCTGCTGTGGATGGTGCAGGCTGTCCATCAGTTATCTGGGACCTTCCTGGTGCCCGGAGCTGGATCAGGACAGAAAAGCTCAAGGAAAGGGAGAGACTTCCAGCCTATTCCTTGCTCATTTTGTTTAGCTTAATCGTTAGTGCTTCCTGGTCAATAAATGTCCCCTAAACCTGGGATAAGCTGCTTGTGGCTTAGATAATAAAAAATTAATGAAAAATATTAGAATGTAAAGTGAAAACAGGTGTGAGAGATAAAAATAGCTATACCCTTGAAGGCACAATAAGATATGGGTTCCTACAGTGGATGAACTCTTACCTCTGGAGAAGTAGCATGCAGTGATAGACTAAAGGATGATCCTCAAATAACTACAAATCTGAGCAAATTAGTGCAAGCCACAAAGTGCATGAAGTTTTTAACCAGCCAGAGGATGTCAAGGCCAGGTTGGACAGGGCTTGGAGCAACCTGCTCTATTGGAAGGTGTCCCTGCCCGTGGGAGGGGGTGGAATGAGATGATATTTAAGGTCCCTTCCAACCCAAACCACTCCATAATTCTGACTGTATTCTGAGATACCCCCTTATGCGGTAATGCCCAATGGTCTGTTCAAGGATTTTATTCAGGATGGTCTCAGTTGGTGGCAGAATTTTCTTCTGGAAAAGTCAGAAAGTTGTGGGGAAGATGGTCAGTAGTAGATCTCAGGAGCTGCAGGTATTCCAGCTGTTCCAGTGCTTCTCTGTACTGGGCACAGGGAAAGGTGCTCACTTCAGCCCTAGGAGGGCTGGAACATCATCTGCTTTCTAGGATTTTCACAGTAATTACTGTATTCCTTGTGTACTGAAGTATTTCAACTGTGAACCACTTTTGATGCTGCTTATCTAGTGGAAATTTTCCACAGAATTATTCTGACAATATAGGGGAGGTAAGAAGGGAATTGTTCCATGGAGCTCAGTGCTTGGTGTTAAGACCTTGTCAAGGGAGAGACACAAACCCTGCTCTTTTGTTTTTCTTTTTTTTTTTTTTTTTTAATTTTTCTTTTTTCCCCTCAATTCAGCTTCCCCTAAACCAGTGAAGTCTTGCTCATTCCTTCCAGATTTATCTCACTACCCTTTTTCAGGGTAAAAGCATTTACAGCAGAACACACAAGTCTTGTCCCGAGCTTTATTGCCTTCCCTGTGCTCAGAGTATTGGCATTCCCTTTGGGAAAGACACTTGATATTGCGTGTTGCCTTTCATTTTTGGTGGGTTTAATATGCTCTGTTTGAGGAGTTGCCTTGAAACTGAGCCTTCCATAGACAATATCTTTTTATGGCCTTTAAGCAGGGGGGGGAACCCTTCAAAAGATGAATAATGGTGTGTTAATTGAGCAAGAGGCTTAACATAATCATGTGTTAATAGTCCGTGAGACTTTCCTTAGACATAATTTCTCTCCTCTTTATCCCCAGGTAATGGTAATGCCAGAAGGAGCAGAAACTGTTTCAAGGCCAAGTCCCGACTATCCAATGTTACCCACGATACCTCTCTCTGCCTTCTCTGATCCCAAGAAGACCAAACCCTCCCATGGGTCGAAGGTCAGTGCAGCACACTTTTGGGTCACCTTGAGGTGAAAACGTCTTTCAGGACTTGCTGCTGAGGGCTTGTTTAGCAGCTGTTTCTGGCTGCTTCCAATTCTGAAACCTTCTTGTACTCTGCAGCTCAGGAGCCAATGGTCTGGAACTTACCATAATTTAGGAGACTTTTTTGGATGATTTGATAGACTTCTCTCCAGGGAAGTTTTGAAAAGAAAATTACATGTCCAAGACTGGGAATTTTTGGTGAATTGTATCTTCCTCTAGGTCTGCTGTAGCAGATAAAGGTGGATGAAATCCTCTCTGATTGTATCCCTGGTGCTGAGGATGAATTCTGTGGATGTTTCACTGTCTGCCATGTCCAGCCCTGCTCTGAGTGCCTGCATTTCTTTGCAGAAAGGCTGAGAGGAGAGTCAGCCCTTCCTCTGTCCTTACAGCTGCTCAAGGCAGTGCTGTAAATAAAGAACATAAAATATGCTGCACTTGGTCAAACTGGTGATTTCCAGATTTGATTGTTTGCATCCAGCAGTAGCCAGTTCCTGAGCCTTCTGAAGAACCTTAAGTTTGCTTTTTTTCACTTATATACTGAAGCTATTTTTGTATAATTCTACATGGGAGAAACAATCCCCAGGCAATGGTATTTTGGAGCAGACTACATGCACTTTATCAGCCTGAGCAGTCTCAGATATTAACAACAATTCATTTTACACTGTAATTCAATTCTGATATCCATGTTCTTTGGGGCTCTAAACACTTCTGACACTTCAGTCCTGCTTTCTGATGTTATGAAACGGAATGAAGATGACTTACCTGTTAGTGGCTGATTTAATTTTGGTTAGGGCTGAAGGATTAGGAAACATAGAAGACATCAGAGAAATAAAGGGCTCTGACATGAGGTCTGGTGAAAATTGCCAGTAGCTAAAGAGACAATATTTTCCTGTTCCCTTCCTCCAGGTTTCCCTCAGAGGTTCATGTGTGTTTGCGTTCAGATTAAATGTGAACTAAACATCTGCAGGTGTTTCGAGACCTTTTATAGATCCTGGAAAGGAACAGGACCATGGTAAAGCAGATGTTACAGTTCCCACTGTCCATTTGTGTCCATCAGCTTTAGGGAAGTGTAGATGTTTACCTTGGAGGTAGAGAAGCACTGCAGGGATCAGTGGGTGGATTTCTGCAGGAAACAACCATTTCCATGTGATTTATGAGGATGTGTTCTGTCCTTCTGTGCAGAGTTTCATATTCAGCTTGCATGTTTTCTGTTGCTGAATTTTAGGAGGCAAACAAGGAAAGCAGCAAAGCATCCAAGCCACACAAAGTCACCAAGGAGCACAGAGAGAGGCCCAGGAAAGACTCTGAGAGCAAAAACTCTTCCAAAGACCTTGAGAGAGAACAAAACAAGCCTTTGAAGGACTCCTCCAGAAAACCAACTGAGAACAAACTGCCTAAGGAGGAGAAGGCACCTCCAAAAGCTGCTTTCAAGGAACCAAAACTGGCCGTGAAGGAGACCAAACTGGAGAACACTTCCCCAAAGGGGGGGCCACAGCCAGAGTTAAAGTCTTCCAGCAAGAGACCCTCCAATGTGGAGTCACCAAAGCCTAGTGCCAAAAAACAAAAAAAGAGTAGCTCCAAAGGGGTGAAGAACATCCTGGGGACATCTCCCAGAACCTCGTCTTCCTCATATCCAGAGAAGAAACAAACCAAGGAGAAGATGAATGCCAAAGTGGAGAAGGTAAAATCCGAGAGCGAGGCCAAGGAGATCAAAAAACCTGTGGAAATGGAGGAGTCAAATTCAGAGGATGAAACTTCTTTCAAGTCAGAGGTGAGTAGGGATTTATCCTTTATCAGAATTTGGAAAGGTGCTGTTTAAATCCCTGTCTGAAAGAGATGTTAAAAATATTCTCTCAGAGGAGATAGAGAAGCAGGTTGGTAAATGCTTAGCCTGAGTTGTACCTCAAATAAAACTCCTTTTGGAGAATCCTGTCAGTATTAATCATTCCCCCTACCTGGTTTACCTCCTGTTTCAGGTACATGCTTTTATTTAGATTTATCTGCAGGCAGAATTACCTAAAAGTCAGAGTTTAAGGTTCATCCCTCATTCGTCCCTTGCAGTGACATTTACAGAGCTACAGTAGATGTAGAGACTTTCTACCTGCTTATGATAACATAATGGTTTTGAATGTGGTCTTAATTCAGAAAAGGAGGAAATAATTTCATTTTTGTACCCAACAGTATTAAAATGTGAATAAAGCCCCTCTTTCTAACATGACCTGCAAGAAATGCACTATTGGCTGAAGCTCAAAATACAACCACATGCCACCAAATCTAAATAAATTGTGTTGTAAAACATAAAACAAATTATGTTCTTGTGCTACTATTTTTAAAAGCTGTCTAAATATTTTTTTCTTTTTTACAACTAAGAACATTCCTCATCCTCTGTCTTCTAAAGAATATTTTCCAAAAGAAGGCAAAAAAAATGTAGGAGGGGAAAGACACAACTTAAATCCAAACTCTTTTTGCTTGTATATTTAATATTTGCTACAAAGAAACCATATATCTTGTAATAGGATTCTCAGGATAATGTCACTGGAATTTTGGAACTGCTTCCTCCTGACCACTTTTAGAAAGATTTGTTTTACTGGAATAAATCTTGTAGGGACAATTTGTATTAGGATTTAATCAGCACTGCGATGCAGCAAGTATTGATGTATTTATATCAGGAAGGATTTTTTTCTGCAAGATTCCCACTACAAGAGTTTATTGAGGAAGTGTTAATTCCAGTTACTCTGCAGAGAAATAACAGCCCTGGAAGTGTTCCAGGCCAGGTTGGGCTTGGAGCAGCCTGGTCTGGTGGAAGGTGTCTGTGCCCAAGATGAGCCTTAAGGTCCCTTTTAATCCAAAGCATTGTGGGATTTTAGGATTTCGTTTCCCAGATGGATGAAATGTGTAGGTTGGGCATTAGAAGAGGCAGCTCCTCTCCACTTCTAGCTTTATACCTGCAGTGCAAACCCCTCATTCCAGTTCCAGATACACGGCCCTCACTGTGCTCTGGTGATCCCTGAGTGTCCTGTACTTCATTATTCCTTAGGTGTTATCCATCCCCTCACGATCCCAGGCAGCTGAAAGCTGATAGTGCTGCTCCAAGTGTCCCAGGAAACCACAGCCTGTGGCTCTGGGTCCACAGCCCTGTCCTGGCCCCCTGAGCTCCCCGTGCCTCCGTGTCCTCCCTTGCACCAGCTCCTGTGTCTGTTGGATGCTGGATAGAGGGATTGGAGTGCTGGTCCCCGGACAGGAGGGCAGGAATACTTGGAGTCATGGCAGCTGCCAGTCAGAGCTGCTTAGGTTTCTGTGGAACTGAAGCTCAGGGGCCCAACTGCATAAAAGCAGCCTCTTGGAGTTCCTTTCCCATCCTGGGGGCTCTCCTTGCTCCCAGTGCTGCCGTTTTGCTCCATGGTTTGTCCTGGCACAGCCGAGCCGTGTGTGGAGCCACTAAAGTGAAGGAGCAGCTGGAGGTGGACCAGGGCCCGGAAACTCTTAAATCAGCTTTGGTGCTGCAGCCAAGGGATTGTGCAACAACCTCCGAGGCTGCAGCTCCTTGAAGGCTCCGGGTTGACATCTTAAGGAACAGCCTTGCTCCTGGCCTGAGAGCTCCAGGGTCTGCAGTGGGATAAAGGAATTTCTCATGCCCTTTCAGCTGTTTTTCAGCATTTACTTGTCCTTTCTCTTTTTTTTTTCCCCTTTTTTTTTTCCTTCCCCCATCAAGTCCAGTTCCCTGAACTGGCCTCATGCTTGGCTGCCTGAACGCTGACAAAAGGGAGAGGCTGGGGTGAGAGGCAGGATTGCTTTTTTCCATTGTCGACGTGTGCTTTTGTCACATCCCGGTGACAGTCGCTGCAGCCGGAGCACACGGAGCGTGTCCAGCTGGATCCTCCTCGTGCCTAAAAGAGCTCCATGGAGTTAATGGCAAAAGGAGAAACAGGATCCTTAGAACTTCCAACTTCTGCTTCTTGCATCCTGTTAAATCATTTTAAGGGAAGAGCTGCAGATTATCAGGAATGAGGGATGTAAGATTGTGGTCAGACATAGGAGCTGTACTCCCTTAGCTTGAACATATTCACAGAATCCCAGAATGGTTTGAGTTGGAAGGGACCTTAAAGCTCATCCCATTCCACCCCCTGCCATGGGCAGGGACACCTTCCACTAGCCCAGGTTTCTCCAAACCCTGTCCAACCTGGCCTTGGACACTTCCAGGGATGGGGCAGCCATAGCTGCTCTGGGCAGCCTGTTCTCTCTGCTCTCATGTTGTGATTTCTTTAAACAACCAGTGCTGCTGCAATATACCAGTAGATCTGATATGGGAATTGTTAAATTATTCTCCTTTGCTCCTGAACCATTCCCGAGGATTGTAATACCCTTTTTGGCACATTTCCCCCTCTTCTTACAGTGGAATAAATGAAACCCTTGGCAATACTTGGGTGATGGTGTGGCAGCAGGACCAGGGCAGAGACTGTCCCTCTGTGCTGGGCACTGGGGAGGGCACACCTCGAGTGCTGTGTCCAGTTCTGGGCCCCTCACCCCAGGAAAGACATTGAGGGGCTGGAGAGTGTCCGGAGAAGGGAACAGAGCTGGAGAAGGGTCTGGAGCACCAGGAGCAGCTGAGGGAGCTGGGGGGGCTCAGCCTGGAGAAAAGGAGGCTCAGGGGGGACCTTCTCAGTCTCCTGAGACAGGAGGGGGGAGCCAGGGGGGGAGGGGGGTCTGGCTCTGCTCCTAGGGAACAAGGGACAGGACAAGAGGAAACGGCCTCAAGCTGTGCCGGGGAGGTTGAGGTTGGACATCAGGAGGAATTTCTTCTTGGAAAGGGTGGTCAGCCATTGGAAGGGGCTGCCCAAGGAGATTTGGAGTCCCCATCCCTGGAGGTGTCCAGGGAACGACTGGACGTGGCACTCAGTGCTCTGGCCTGGGGGACACTGTGGGGGATCAGTCACAGGTTGGACTGGATAACCTTGCAGGTCTCTTCCAACATAAATGATTCTGGGATTCTGTGATAAATTACAGGGAAGGCTGGTATTGGGATAGAAAGTCCTGCTGCCACTTACACTTACTAGTGCCCAGAGCTGCTGATGTGCCTCTTTCTACCTTTCATGTTGTTTTTATAGAATTACCCTTTCCTGTGAGAAAGTTGATTGATCAATGAGAATGTGTGATTCTTCAATAGGATCAGGATTTGGTAGTGGAAGTAACAGACAGATTCCTGGGAATGAAGCAGTGAAATTGAAACGCTAATTTCCGTAGAATTACTTAAAAAAAAGGCAAGATATTACAGTACGTTGAGAATCTTTAGAACCTGATAAGTACCACCCCCCCATGCTTTTAAGGGATTTCAGGAACCGTTTTGGGGCCGAAGGCGTTGCCGTGGCCTCTGCTGTCTCCTGGCGGCCCCTCAAGGTAACGCAGGTGGTCGCTGTACAGTGTCTGATTTAATATTGATTTCCGATCAACAGCACACGGAGCACCCAAACTCCCTGTCTGGATGCTGCTGTTTTCAATAGTTCATTTTCCTCTTCATTCCCTCTTACTGCACAGGATGTTCCTGGCATTTCTGACCAATGTTGACGGAGTTGGGTTCACAAGAGTTTATTTAGCTGGTCACTGGGATGTTTTCACAATCAAATTTGAAATTGGTGTAAAAACAACTGGTTTGAGAGTATAATAATAATTCAGAACTAATTTTGGAGTCAATTGAGCTAGTTAGGATAGACATCTCTTTCTGCCTATGAGGAAAGGCTGAGAGAATTGGGATTGTCCAGCCTGGAGAAGAGAAGGCTTTGGGGTGACCTAATTGTGGCCTTCCAGGAACTGAAAGGAGCCTACAAGGAAGGTGGAGAGAGGCTATTTACAAGTGTCTGGAGTAACAGGACAAGGGGGAATGGCTTCAAACTGACAGAGAGTAGGTTTAGATGGGATATTGAGAAAAAATTCTTTATTGTGAGGGTGGTGAGGCCCTGGCACAGGTTGCCCAGAGCAGCTGTGGCTGCCCCGTCCCTGGGAGTGTCCAAGGCCAGGTTGGACGGGGCTTGGAGCCACCTGGGCTAGTGGAAGGTGTCCCTGCCCATGGCAGAGGGTGGAATGAGATAATTTTTAAGGTCCCTTCCAACCCAAACCATTGCATGGCTATGATTCCATGTTCAGTGACCAGTCCAAGGTGTTCAGAGGAAAGTTGGTGGGTACAATAAATACACGTTTTAAGAGGACTTAGATAAAGACGGCTTTGTTCTGGGTTCTGTGCTGATCATCTTTCCACTTCACAGTAAGGGGTTTTCACTTAAACGTTTATTTTTCAGCTGCTGTATTTCATCACTTGAGGTTATTTGGAACTGGTGGCTTGCAGGGTTTTGGGGGGAGCCCTTGATGCTGCTCCCAGGAGTGCTGAGCTGCATCCTGCCAAACTTTCAAAAATGTTGTTTTTATTTTATTTTATTCCCCTCACACTTCTGTAATCCTAAGAATTGCATTCAGTGCTGTGTGATGTTGTAGAGTGCTCCAATTCTCCTGTTCTCACTGTGCTTTGTGCTCTGGTTTTCTGGATTAGAAAGATTAAGATTCTTTTTCTTTTATTCCCTTTTATGGGGGGTAAAGTCTGTCCAGTCCAGCCCTTCCAACTCCAGCTCCAGCTCCGACTCCAGCTCTGACTCTGATTTCGAGCCGTCTCAGAACCACAGTCAAGGTGTGTTGCAAGAAATAACAGTTTGTTAAAACCTCCCTTGCATAACCTTAAAAGGCTCAAGAGAATTAAATCTGCTTTTTCAGTACTCTCTGTAAGGTTCATACAGTTCCTTGCATCCAGCCATGTGTTGGAGCTGTGATGCTTCAGCAAGAAAAGGCAATAATATCACAACATAATCATGAACAAGTATTTTTCTTCTTTTGGCAGCTAATTTATGACTAGGGAATCCCTGTGGATTTGGTTCTTTCCCTGTTGGCTTTGGTTTCTGCCTCGGTTTATAAATGTGTTGCTGCTACCTGATCTGTAAAGTCACCAGAACAGTTCTCCAACCTCATCTATGTTTTATTAAAAATTATAAATGTGCCATTCATCACTTTGCAAGTGTGGAATAACTCCTTTCTCAGATTCCTCCACTGATAACCCAGAGAGATAAACTGTGGCAATAGTAGCTGTTCTAACTGTAGCAAAAGCTCTGTTGCTGCAAATACTGTCTCAAGTGGCATTTAAATCAGCCCCAAACACATGAAAAAATGTGTCCTTTTGTTTTCATTTGGGAAGGGAGTGGGAGGATTTGGGGGGAGGGAGTTGTAAAGTTTGCCAGCTCTGCTTTAGCTTCGAGCCTGGGACACGGTGTCCTTTACCAACAGCTTTGTGCAAAGCGATAAAACCAGTGACATCTCACTGGGAAATCTGGGATGTATCTCAGTAATTATCCCAGTTTGGAGCTGGGATGGAGTTGCTACATGTGTCCTGGTGCTGAATTCCTGTCTCCCCTGTGCCCCCAGGCCCCTTGCGCTCCATGGTGGAGGATCTGCAGTCAGAGGAGTCAGATGATGATGACAGTTCCTCTGGGGAGGAGGCAGCAGTCAAAGCAAACCCAGTCAGCCGGGATTCCAGGTGGTAACAAATCCGGAAGAAAGATGTTTGTTTGGCTTTTTGCCCTCTTGTGTTTGGTATTTTTGGGTGCCCTCCATTTAGAGAGAGGAATCAAAGGATGGAGCTGTGTGTGAGAGGGCAGGGAAGGCAGATGTGTGGTCACTTAGCGCGGGGTGAGGACACAGGGCTGGTGAGACCAGAGTGGGGTGAGGAGCTCAAAGAGAGGAAGGCACTGGGAAGTGCTGGGCTGGGCTGGCAGCTGTTAGTGAGTGAGCCCCTTCAAACACTCACCTCATTGTCACCCTCGGATCTCTGCTGAGCTGAATGGAGCGTGACACCTTTGATCTGCAGGGATTCGACAAGTGTGTGCTGCTCTAGCTGCTGGTGACAGACACAGCAGAAGAGTCAGTCTGTGCCCACCATGTGTACTGACAGTTCTACTCCCTTCCTCTGGGACTCAGCTACAGCTGTTTCCTGCTTCAGTCCTTGCAAATAGTTGAATTTCATCCTTCTCCCCTCAGGAAATGCTGTTATAGCCAAAACCCAGAGTCTCAGGCTGAATGTTTTAACCCAAATGCTTGGCCCACGTAGCAGCTGCAAATTTCAAGTGATGCTGGTGTTCACCAAAAAAAATATCCACTATTGCACTTTGTCATCATCAACTAAACAGGAATGGAGAGACTTGGGAGGGTGTTTTTTTAGACAGTTTTCCAAGCTCATCACAGGTAGGATACCTGCCATGGTACATCTGTGGGGCCACAAGAAGAATGAGAATAAATAGGAAATCTCAAAGGCCACACCAGCAACACTAAGACCATTTTTTGTGCTCAGTGTTGCTGAGCCTGCTGTGCAGGTACTTGGTGATCCTGGGATGAATTCCTGAAAGGAACAGTTGCTGCTTGTGAAAATCAAGTGGTGCTGAATTGTTCTAGGGAATGTGTGTATGACAGAGTTGAACTAACTATTGGCTGTAATGTAACTAAAACTCCCCGCTCTGCCTGCCCAGGGAATGGGAGATGATGTCACCTGGGAAAACTGGGATTCTTGGAATCACAGACTGACCAATTCTCCCAGACAACGGAGCAGTCTGTGATAAAGTAGAGAATAATAAAGAATGATAATAAGAGAATGCTAAAGAAGCTCTGTGGGATTCAGGTGGCAGGTGGGTGAGGTTCCTGTTCCCTGGGGATGCTCATTCTCTGCTGGTGGTTTTCCAGACTGAGCCTCAGTGACAGTGACAGTGACAACAGCGCCGACTCCTGCCCGCCCAGCCGAGAGCCGCCCCCCGGGCAGAAGCTGCCCCCAGCAAACAACAAGGTATGACATCCTATGACATCCCCCTCCCCACACAGCCCTGCTTTCTGCCCGCCTGCTGCCTGCACTGTTAGTTCTCTCTTGAACCAAAGTTTCCCTGTTTCACTGTGCTCCTCAGACAGGTCATTTCTCCCTGTTCAGTGCTCTGTGCCCAAGCCATGACACCACCCTGGTGTCTGAGCTGATTTTGGTCCCTAATGTTGGGGATTTTTTTACCCTCAGGCATCTGGAAGGAAAAGCCCAGAGTCTTGTAACAAGCCAGAGAAGATCCTGAAGAAGGGAACGTATGACAAGGTGTGTCATGTGGAGAGGGACCTTATTGGATAGGGACTTTCCACATGTAGTAACAGGACAAGGGGGAATGGCCTTAAGCTGCAGGGAGGCAGGTTTAGATTGGATATTAGGAAGAAATTCTTCCCTGGGAGGGTGGGGAGGCCCTGGCACAGGTTGCCCAGAGAAGCTGTGGCTGCCCCATCCCTGGAATTGCCCAAGGCCAGGTTGAAGCAACCTGGGATAGGGGAAGCTGTCCTTGGCCATGGCAGGAGGTGGGAATGGGAAGAGCTTTAAGGTCCCTCCCAACCCAAACCATTCTATAGTTCCATGATTCTGTGAGTTAAATGAGTTCAGCTTTGCTGATACAGACCTATTGTTGGCTGCCTAAATAAAATTAAAATTTTAAAAAAAAGACAGTCTTATATTAAAACAATTAACATGTTGAGCGTATAAACAATCCTGGGTTTCCCACTGTAGAGAAAAATTTGGAATAGGAACATTCCTGAAAGGGCCTCAAGTTCCTCTGATCCTCACTAGGGAAGTCCCTTGGGCAGCCTTCAAACACCCCACGTGTCACTGTTTCTGTTCCTGCACAGGCCTACACAGATGAGCTGGTGGAGCTCCACAGGCGACTCATGGCACTCCGGGAGCGCAATGTGCTACAGCAGGTACAGATCCCTGACACCTGCTATTCCCTGGGAATCTGTGTGTCCAAGAGTCTCAGTCAGACCCCTGGGATGCTTGACCCTTCCTGAGAAGGTCTGCTTTGCTTTGAAAGCAGAGATATGGAGGAAAAAAATATAAAAATCAGCTGCGGATGTGATGCTTTTGTTGGAAAAGATACAGGAGTGTGATGTGGGCATCTTCACTCTCCATCCTGGCAGTGGTCCCAGAGCTGGGAACTCCTGGTCTGGCTGACAGCTTGGTCTGACTGACAGCTTCCTCCTGAGGGGAGGCAGAGGGGCAGGGACTGAGCTCTGCTCTGGGACCAGGGACAGGACCCAGGGAAGGGCTGGAGCTGTGCCAGGGGGGTTGGGATGGATCTCAGGGAAAGGTTCTTCCCCCAGAGGGTGCTGGGGCACTGCCCAGGCTCCCCAGGGCAGTGGGCACGGCCCCAAGGCTGCCAGAGCTCCAGGAGCATTTGGACAACACTCTGAGGGACAGGGTGGGATTGTTGGGGTGTCTGTGCAGGGCCAGGGGTTGGACTGGATGATCCTTGTGGGTCCCTTCCAGCTCAGGATATTCCATGATTCTGTGGTTAAAAGGAAAGAAACATGCCCACATCACTGTCCAGACTGAGCTAGTCAGGCATGCAGGAGGAGCTATTTTGCTTTTTTGGGAGAGAATTCACTTCCTGTTGCGAGACATCCTCATTGCTGAGGCTGTCCCAAAGGGATGGGAGAGGACTGGGTGGGTTCTGCATACCTGCTGTCTCTGCTGTGCCTACCCCTGCTGGAGTCTCTGTACATCCTTCCTGTCCCCTTTCCTGCCCAGATCGTGAATCTCATTGAGGAAACCGGGCATTTCAACGTCACCAACACAACCTTTGACTTTGACCTCTTCTCCCTGGATGAGACGACCGTCCGCAAGCTGCAGAGCTACCTGGAGGCGGTGGCCACATGACGCTTGGCCTGAGGGAAGCAGGCTGCTCTGAAACCAGAAACCCCCTTCATTGGTACCAGGAAAACCCATGGAACTAGGCCTTCTTATCCTCCTGCCTCCCCCGAAGCACTGCCTTAGAGAACAGCCATGCTCTAGGAATGCTCAGCCAGCTGCACTTTCTCGTAGGCTTCAAACCAGCGCCCGTCTTGCTGAGTCTGCCCTCCCTGGCTTCGTGTGGAGGCTGGGCCAGGCCCCAGGCAGAGCAGACGAGCTGCACTTCGCTGCACAAACCTTTTTTGGTTTTTACTTCAAGCAACTCGAGTTTCAAGAGCACATTTTCAGGCGTCTCTGAGATCTGAGGAAGTGTGGACGATGTTTTTTCCATCACCAAACCTCGGGAGCAGCCCCTGTGTGTCCTGATCCCTGCAGCTCTGCCAAGCCAGATTGGCTTTTACAAAGAGACTGGTGACAGAGGAGGCTTCCCAGGATCCTGCTGGTCTGCTGCAGAGGAGAGGGGACGGATTCCAGTTGGGAATTGCCAGTGGTCCTGCCGCGGTTCAGTCCAGAGCACTGCTGTAACTCAGCTTCCAGTGGGAACAGGACCCCCAGCTCCCTGTGCTCGCTGAAGAGGCGTCTGGAATCTGCTGTCTCCCACTGGGGTTTGGAGATGTCTTGTTTGTTGATCTGAGCTCCTAAACAAAGTCCCACTCCTTTCAGTCTGCTTTAACTGTAATAGGACTCCAAAACTGTAAGCTGTATATTTTATATATATATATTATATATATGTATGTACTGTATGTATAAGAAGGGCCTAGTTGGGTCTTATGATCTTAAGGGTGTGTTTTTCTGTTGTTTTTTTTAATGGCTCTGGCAGGAGAAGGCGCTTAATAAGATTTGACTCGTTTGTTAGTTGCCTCTTGTGGATAATTTGTAGTGTAAGGAAGCTGGACAGCAACCTCCACATATCCCACGCTCCAGAAGGGGCTCACCCCTCGTCTTTTCCATTTGTCAGTGTTGGATAACTTTGCCAAAACACGTGATTTGGTTTTGTCCTGTGTTCTCAAAGAGGAATCTCCTACAGTGGCCCCTATAGTAGTGGCTGTACTTTGGGAAAACCAAAACAAGGGAGAACTTGGTCTTTGGACACACCTGGGAGATGCTGATGTAAAAACACAAGTGGAGTCAGGTTTGTTTCCTCCTCCCTCTGCCGCCCCTCTGCCTGTGCAGGAAAAGGCAGGAAACATAAACACTAATCCAGAACCTCTCCTATATTTCTAGTCAAACTAGTATTGACCTCCAAGTGTTGTCCAGGTGGATGTGCAGGAATCCCACTGCCTCCATCAAAGCTGTGTTACGCTCCTGGTCCCTAAAATTCAGTATTTTCCAAGGAATTGCTCGTTTTTCCAAGGGGGGGTGTAAAGCTTTTGCCAAATGGGGCACAGGCAGCGAGGGAGCAGCGGTGATCCTGGGGGGATTGCACCGCTCCAGGTTTGCTGTCCCTTGTTTTGGGTTACCCCCTTTCTTTATCATGGAAATGTTGCAACTAATCAACTGAAGTGGCAATATGATGATAAGCTTGTTTGAGTTGGGTCATGTTGACCTGATTCCCATTAATTTTGTCATTGTACCACCTTTCACGTGTCATTGTGTGTGTACACACACACACACATACATATATATATATGTAAAAATTCAAGCTCATGCCAGGTGCAAACCCTGTCACACCAGTGATCTCAGCTGTTTTCTTTCTTGATGGACGATGCCAAGCCTGGATAGGAACCCTGAGGAGGTGGAGGACAGTGGGAAGAGCAGGAGCTGGGATGTGCCGTGGTGGAGGACGGTGGCCACAGACCCTGTGGTGGGTAGTTGTGAACCCCTCATGTCTCTGTTGGATCTGTGGCACAGAGGAGGCAGCTTTGTGCCCCACAACTGAGCTCCCTGGCACTGCCATGGGAGGGGGGGGGTGGCACAGTCCTGTCCCCAAAGCAGAGGAGCAGCCGTGGTGGCTTCACATCTCTTTGCTGACTCTCTCCAGTGGGGTTTGTCGCTCCCACAGCTCTGTGTCGCAGCACTTCTGGGACTATCCATGGCCTCCAGAGGTGCCCCATGGGGGACCAGAGGTGCCACCTCCCTCCTGCCCCACCTCAGTCAACATCCACATGGTCACCCAGCTCCCAGCCAGTCCAAGAGCACAGGTGGGAGTGTGTTCCTGAATGTGGCTGGAAGCGCCCAGGGCTCACGGCCATGGCATCATCCTGTCCTGGAAGTGACTTTCTTGGTGAAATCTGCTGAGTATTGAGAGGGCTTTGGTTTGGTTTTCATAAGAAGTATTTTACACGTGGATTTTTTTAGGCTGTTTATAATTCCCCCTGAGAACCCGAGGTAGGATTGTCCCCCAGCGATAGTTCTTCATTGTGTGCACATGCTGATTTGTTACTAAAAAGGTTTCTTGCAAGTACTTAGTTGTTCTACAGAGTTGTTGTTTTTTGGGGTATGTAGTAGCGTTGGGGAGCACAGGAGGAATGACTCTACAAGCAAAGGATGGTCAGATTTGGGCCTCATCTTGGGTCCCCTTGGAGTTCCCTGTGTAGATTCCCTCTAGGCTGGCTGAACGCTGTGCTGAACAAGCCGTGTACAGGTTTTTGTGGATAAAGTGTTTGTTCTTGTGTCACTCTTGAGAGCATGGATGGATTATTGTACTCTAGGAAGGAGGGGGCAGTGCTGCAGGCATTGCTTCAGGTCCTTGAGGATGTGTCGTAGCTTGCGTTGTTAAAAAAAGGAAAAAAAAAAAAAAAAGAAAATCCCAAATTGACTGTAGCCATAATGGTTTTTCCAAGGAAAACAGGCAGGACTCTGTTACTTTTCCATGTCCTTCATCATGTTGCTGGTGGCACAAACAGGTGCTGCTCAGCCCTGAAGGCTTCCAGAGTTGCTGTGAGTTGAATCGTGTTGGAGGTGAGATCAGGACTCGGCTCCTCATCGTCCTTGGCCGTCAGATCCAAGGGCAGAAGAGGGGCCGGGAGCATTGTCCTGGGTCCTGGTCTGCTGTGTATTAAGCCTTGAGGCTTTCATTACTGACATGTATTAAAAGAGGAAAAATTAAAAAAAGAGGAAAGGAAGGAAGGCTGGAGCCAAAGTCCAGCCCGAGTCTGGGAGCCGTAGGTAGCGAGGCCGGCTGCGGTCAGGCTGAATCCATGGAAGTGCAATGACTCTGCCACCCGTGGGATCACTGGGTGCAGTGGGAGCATCAGAACCAGCCAAGCAATTGATGCAACAATCCAGAAGGAGTTTTTTTTGTCAGATCTTGGAATGTGTTTGATGGTGACAGAGGTTGGAACGTCCCTTCTGGAGGTGCCCGAGTCGCTCTGGTTCCACGGATTTTCCACTGGGGATGCACTGGAGCCCCTTGTGCTCGGATGAGGCTCCTTTCTGCTCGCCCAGGGGTGATGCTGTGGCCACCCCTGGTGCACCTGGACAGGTATTAGTGCTCAAAAGGACCCAAATCACTCGGTGTGGCTTCCCTGGGGCATGAAATAGCCATCAAAAACTGACAAGATGAGTTTGCACTCCTAAAGAAAAAATGTAAGTACTTCAACTTCTAGAGAATTTTTAATTGTATTTCTGCCTAGAGCCGAGGTATTAAATACCTCGTCACTTGAGGATTTTAAAAGTTGTGTTGGGAGATGAGTTCTTCACTCAGCTGTAAGAAACACAGCTGGCCCAAGACTAACTGCAAGATTTAAAAAAAAAACAAAACTCATGTTTGTAATACGTTACAGGATTGTTGGTCCTGAATTTTAAACTTTTTGTTAAATTTGTGGAACTATGGAGGAATTTTCTAGAAAAAGTGAAATAAAGTAAGATGGAAAAGTAAAACTTCAAGTGGTTTTTGGTTGCTGTGTTGCTTCTCCAGGGATGACACTGTGGCACCTTCTCGTGGAAAATGTTTCCCATTAGGAGCACCAAAGCTGGTGATGCCCTTGGCTGCAGGGGGAGGTGAAAAGCTAAGGAAAAGGGAATCGTTTTAAGGACAGGATGGTGGGGGAAGGCTCTGATGTCCCTCAATACACTGGACTTTACAGTAGTTCATGTGAGGGGAAACAGGCCAGAGCAGGAGAGGTGCAAGTGCTCCCCATCTGCTCCCATGGGATTTGGGGGAGTCTCCACTGCTCCCAGAACATGCCAGACCTTGTCCCAAGCCCAAACCAGGGCCCAGAGCTCTGGCACAGGTTCCTCAGCACAGGGTAAGGGTGAGACCTTCCCACTGTGGGAATGTCACACAGCCCTGGGCTGCCCCAGGAGCAGCTGCAGCCTCAAGGATTCCCAAGGCAGCAGCCCTGGCTGCACCTCTCCCAGCTCTCCCAGCCCTTGGCTGCTCCCCGCCCTGTGCCCCAGGCCCTCAGATCCATGTTTTCCAAGAATGACCGAGGAGTCAGGAGACACAAACTGCAGAGTTTGTTTATTACACATTCCTCTTCCAAACACTGGAAACGCAGCAAATCCAACAGCTCCGAACACACGTTACAGGGCATAAGCAGCAGGTACAGTAGTGCATTTCCCACCCCCTCCACAGGGGCAGGAGGAATTTCCCTGAGCCCAGATCAGAGACACTTTGGGGTTTAACCCACCCCAGAGGTGCCCAGGTCCAGTCCATGCCCAGCCCAGCCAGAGTGTGAACCAGCACAGAGCTGCTCTGACCTGCACCCACCACCTCCCACTGCTCCTCCTTTTCCATGGGAAGAGTTACTTGGAATCAGGGCGGGGCTGTCCTGCTTGAGTCCAGGTGAGAATTTCTGGTTTGAAATAACCCATTTTACAGGCAATCCTTCATTTGCTGTTGGGATTCCCAGGCCCTCCTGGGCATGGGGCAGCCTGGAATAAGCCCTGCAGAACCACTCAGAGGAGACCCACGAGGAGCTGCTGGTTACAGGTACTTCCCTCCAGCTTTGCAGGTCTCTGATCCTGTGTCCTACAGCCAATGAATCCCACAGGAAGGACCTTCACAGCTGCTGGGATGGCTGATCACGGACCTTCAAAAGAACCACTGGGTTCCCAGCACTGTGTCCTCTCTCCAAGCACAGGTACAAACCCTCAGTCCACCCACCCCCCACTCTGGAGTTTCCCATTTCAGACACCACGACATTTCTAGATTGTAAGATACAGACAGATTTCACACATTGTACACAAGCCTTATAAATAGTCCCTGGAGTAAATCACTTCCAGAACACCAGCCATAGATTCTACTTCAATGGTACGATTTATGGCTTCACTATAACTCAAAAAAAGATTAAAAAAAATCAAAATATTGCACAGACAAACCCAGTCCATGAGAGGTTCCAACTCCACTGCTGTGTGCAGTCACCCAGCATTTGCCACCTCAGACAGGGTTTGTGGGGAAAGAGATTTAAAATGACATGGATGCCACGAGCATGCATGGAAACGTGCAGAGGGAGGGAGCAAGGACACTGCTGGGAAATGGAATCTGCCTTTCTCCCTCAGAAGGGAAAGTGCAGCTCCTGATTTACAGCTCCTGCTTTACATTCAGCTCAAGAAGAAAAAAAAAAGAAAACTTTGGTTAAAACATAACATGTCACATGGATTGAAGGTAAACATTGTATTGTCCTTATAAAAATGGGAATAAAAAATAACAGAGCTGAGGTATTTGGGATATCTCAGCAGGGAACACAGACATAGGAGAACATAGGCATGACCACGCTCACCACACTGCAGAGCAGGGCCAGAACACGGACAGCAAAGCGAGCCGAGGGGCTGCATGATGGCAGAGCCTCTTTATTCCAACAGAATCCAGGGAATCCTTCCTGGGGAGCTGGGGGATCTCCTCTGGGTTACTGCTGGGCCGAGGTCTCCCCATTGGGAGTGTCCACATCTCCATAAAACTGAGCAATCTGGGCTTTGTATTTCTGTGCCACCACTGGCCTCTTGAGTTTCATGGTTGGGCCTGTGGAGAATCAGCACAAGGTTTAATGGAGAGGGAGCCATAGGGAGCACAAATCTTCACTGGGGTGAAGCAAGTCTGGAGGGAGAGATGAAACACAGGGACAGTGACCAGTTCTAAAGTTGACTTTGGGATTAATGGAATCTCCCTCCCTCCTTCCCCTTGAACAGGAGCAGCACAGCATCACCCAGAGGGTACTGGGGCACTGCCCAGGCTCCCCAGGGCAGTGGGCACGGCCCCAAGGCTGCCAGAGCTCCAG